>NC_048431.1:21818358-21855858 GCF_004353265.1 Vitis riparia | reverse complement strand
ACAATACCAGAATGGCTTTGGAAACTAGATTTTTCATGGTTAGATCTTTCTAAAAACCAATTGTATGGAAAGCTTCCCAACTCATTATCTTTTAGCCCAGGAGCAATCATGGTGGATTTAAGCTTCAACCGCTTGGTGGGACGATTCCCACTTTGGTTTAATGTGATAGAGCTCTTTCTGGGAAACAATTTATTTTCTAGTCCAATTCCCTTGAACATCGGGGAATTATCGAGTTTGGAAATCCTTGATATTTCTTGTAACTTGTTAAATGGCAGCATCCCTTCATCAATTAGTAAACTAAAGGATTTGAACGAAATTGATCTCTCAAACAATCATTTATCTGGAAAGATTCCAAAGAATTGGAATGATTTGCACTATCTTGACACCATAGATCTATCCAAGAACAAACTGTCAGGTGGGATTCCAAGTTCGATGTGTTCAATATCTTTATTTAACTTGATATTGGGCGACAACAATCTTTCTGGGAAGCTCTCTCAAAGCTTACAAAACTGCACAGAGCTGTACTCCCTTGATCTTGGAAATAACAGGTTTTCGTGCGAGATACCCAAATGGATTGGAGAAAAAACATGTTGACAGGAGATATTCCTGAACAATTGTGTGGGCTTTCTTATCTCCACATTTTGGATCTTGTGCTTAACAATTTATCAGGATCCATCCCACAATGCTTAGGCAATTTGACTGCTTTACGTTCTGTGACCTTATTAAACATAGAATCTGATGACAACATCGGGGGGCGTGGCTCTTATTCAGGGCGCATGGAGCTAGTTGTGAAGGGACAATATATGGAATTTGATAGCATACTGCCAATTGTGAATTTGATTGATATTTCTAGCAATAACATTTGGAGAGAGATCCCAGAAGAGATCACAAATCTCCCGACCCTGGGTACCTTGAATTTGTCCCAAAACCAATTGATTGGAAAGATACCTGAGAAGATTGGAGCCATGCAAGGGCTAGAAACTCTTGACCTCTCATGCAACCGCCTTTTAGGCCCAATTCCTCCGAGCGTGTCTTCTCTAACCTTATTGAACCATTTGAACCTATCACATAACCTCCTATCAGGACCAATTCCAACAACCAACCAGTTCTCGACATTCAACGATCCGTCCATTTATGAGGCGCACCTGGGACTTTGTGGGCCTCCATTGTCAACCAATTGCTCCACTCTAAATGATTAAGATCACAAAGATGAGAGGAAGATGAAGATGAATGGGACCTGTCATGGTTCTTCATAAGCATGGGATTGGGCTTTTCGATGGGATTTTGGGTTGTATGTGGTAGTTTGGCTCTAAAGCAGTCTTGGAGGCAGGCTTATTTCCGATTCATTGATGAAACCAAAGATAGGCTATATGTCTTCACTGCAGTGAATGTGGCTCGTCTGAAAAGGAAGATGGAAACAGATGGAGTTCATGGCTGAAAAGGTGACATATCTTATATCACTTCCGATTCCTTTTCCTTTATTTTCAAATTTGTTTATTTATTTATTTCATTGTATTTTTGGTGTGTTATGATTATCATCACAATGAATTTAGCTATTTTGCAGAGGGTGATGTGGTTTCAAAATAACAAACATCATGCAAAAAGAAGGTAAGATGAATTTCATTGCAATGTAATGTAAGGCCATCCCTGTTTACGTACATATTTGTTAGCTATTAATCTTTTTATGCTTATATTTTATTATATGATTTCTTAACTTCTTGAATTGAAAATAATGATTTAAATTTACAAATAAAAATTGAATTGTTGTCTTGTTGGACTTAGATTTTACTAAAAGTATATTGCTTTAAATGTTCAAATCATGTTATAGAGGCATATTTTTAGACCCTTCAACTATGCATATGAATATAAGTTGTTTCTCTTCCCTTACTACAATTAAGTTTCTAAATACAATGCATAGGGTAATCAATTTCTTAGGTTGAGTCATTAGAAAGAGGATTGAGGGAGTTTATAATTGGGTTCAACTTTTTGAAGTTGCATAATCTGATTTTCATAGGGAAGGTTAAGATGTGTGTAATTTTTTCCAAGGTTGAATCCCAAAAAACTATACAAGCAAGCAACTAAGATTATAAATTGTTATAGGTTGTTAGTTGACACTCTAAATTTATTGACAAATATACTCACTTGAGTATGGTTAAATACCACAAGTATGAAAACTATAAGAATTTAAACAATCTTTATAACCAAGTTTGTTAATATTGTGTTGTTAATTATATAATAATAATAATAATAATAACAATAATTGCAATAATAATATTGAACATGTTGTTTATATTCCATTATGAAAATCTAAATATTGCTTAAATTGGAGCTAATTATGTGTATTTACTTGTTTCGGATTGAATACAATGATGAATTCTTAGCGGTGATGAAGATTTCTTTTGGTATGAGAATTCTATCTTTGAAATGTTGGCAAACAATTATTTTTCCTTAGGTAGTTTTGTTATTTGTAAACTATCATTTAAGTGAGAAACGTTGTAATATTAAGTTGGATACTCAACCTACTTTTGATATTTTAGAGTCATCTATACTTTAAAATTGTCCTTTCGACTTTTATGTTTATGTTAATTTGGTAGTTAATTATCACTATGTACCCTTAAGAAATTTTGTCTATTATTCAAATATATTTTGGTATAAGCTTCAAGTGATTGAGCTAATTGTACATTGTTGAAACATATGGCAAACCTAATTACTAACATTAGTATTCATCACCTCTAGTTGTAAAATATTTGCCAAATAATGTGTTTTCTTTTTCATTTTGTTTAGCAAAATATGGCCTAACAACATTGGTATAATATAATAACAATACTTTAAAATAAAATTATTGTAAATATAAGAAATGTTTTATTTAAACCATGGATCATATGTGTGTGTGTATATATATATATATATATATATATATATATATATATATATATATATATAATCATTTTTTTTAATGAGTGTTGTATGCAAACTTATTTTTTGGAAACCCCTCTTTTGAGTGCTTAAGTACGAGATAAGTACACTACTTGAGTGCTTGTTATTGGGCACTCTCAAGCAATACTTGAGTGTTCCAAGCCTTGAAAGCTAGATTCAAGTGCTTGAGCACTAGATCTCCAAAATCTTTTTCAATTAAAAGTTATTGTTCTTTCCATAACTTTATACTTGTGCTATCCAATCTATAGTTAACTCTAAATAATCTTGAATCTTTAATGGAGTGTAAGTCACGGGAAAATATAAGAAGTCTCAAATTAGAATGAATTGAACAAAATTCCAACAAAATTGAGCTTATAAATATTTTTTCTATTAATTGAAGTCATGGACTAAGAAACTTATGATCATCTTTTAAGAAAATATTTAGATTTATATTATCCATAATATAAATCTAAATCTTGCTTAGATTAAAGTTAATTATGTTTATTTACATGTTTTAGATTAAAACAGGGAGCTCGTCATGGTTAAGACTATTTTTTGAATGAGAGAAGATTTAATATTAAGTTTTAGGCTTAGCCCACATTTGAACCCTTAAGATAATCTATGGATTGAAAATGTTCTTTCAACTTTTATTATTTGTATATTGACCTTTTTTTATAAATTTTTTTTTAATCACAAAAAGTAGTAATAATTTTTATATAAAAAAATAGAAATTTTTATACCAAAAGTATAAACTCACCTTATATCTTTAAAAATCACTATAAAAAATTTTGAAATTTGAAATAATGTAAGTCTCTAAAAGTTTTTATATTTTATATCCAAGTTACTTTCATTTTCTATGTTTAAAAACAAAAATTAAGTACATACAAGTGCAGACAAGCTAACGCTAACCCAAAATCTTATAACATGGTTACCACCTATTTTACATGGTTAGGAGATAAAAACCCGTATAAGCCTCTAGTAAAGAGAATTAAAGTTTATTGGGTAATGATTTTAGGAAACGCTTATAATTTTTTTAACACTTAAAATTTTTTATTTTTCAAATATTAAAAATATTAAAAATACTTTATAAAATCATTATCAAACATACTTTAAATTAGTTTGGAAATAATTTTGAAAATTATTAAAAAAAATAGTTTTTAAAAATAGTTTTCTAAAATAATTCTATGAGATTTATATGATAAATGTTTGTTTGAAAATTTGAAATACTTTTAACGTATTTTTTGCTTTCAAATATTTTTCAAAAAAGTAAGTTTTATATATAGCATTTTATTTTTAATTATTCTTCATATTTATCTTATTATTTTTTAAAAAATAATCCTAGAAAACAATTGAAAACATTTTTTTTTTAAGAACAAAACCTATTTTCTATTTTTTTTTTAAATTGGTTTCTATTTTCTTATTGTCAAACAAGATTTTCTTATTTTCAATTTTCAAAAATAGAAATCTATTTTTAACAACCATTAACAAAGAGTTGTGCAGTACATGCAATCATACACGAGGCAAGAGTGCTACACACTACAAGAAGGTAAGTTTATAGCCGCGAAGGCCATAGGGATGCAGATAAATCCTATAGTTGCAGCCACCAATAAAAAACACAAGTAGAAGTTGTGAAGCTATCCCCGTTGTCATGTTTTTTCCTCAACTAAAAGCTCCATATGTGGTTGGGACAGCTGATAGTTGCTGCTATAAAGGTGTGATATCTACATAATTTAATACTATATAGTACTTATGGACATGGCCTTTTGTCAGCCGCAACTATAGGGCTTCATATGGATGCCACTTTTCCTTGCCTGCTGCCATAGGTTTATTCTCTTCACACAACTTATGTTTGGCCACAGTTGAAGTCTTGAATTTTTCTTTTTCAAATATTTTAATTAAAATTCTCATTTCAAAATTGAAAAGGTCCTACCACTTTTTCCGGTATATATTTTCTATTACATATATAAAACTTTAGTTGAAGCAACAAAATTAAACAAAGTTTGAGATGACTTAAAAAAAATCAAATTAAATAAACTGCACAAAACTCAAACAAAGTTTGGTTTCTTTCTTGGGTTTCAATTTCCAGCTCCTTATCAAAGTTCATTTTTTTCCTATCAAAACGAGAGAAGACCAAAGCTGAGACAAATTTAGCCTCAAAGCAGAAAGAGAGAGAAAAACTATGCTTAACTAATCAAAAACCATGTTTCCAAATCACATAATTAGAACTCCACAACAATCAACCAAAAGCAGAAAATTCCACTACCTTGTCCCTTCCAAGGGCGGCATAGTGTTGTAAGCCATTGCATGAGCCATCCTTGAAAAAGATGGAACAATACAATCTCAGATTAAGTTTTGGGCGAACAAATGACCTGAATCTAAGCATTTAATATGAAAACAAAAGTAAAGTCAGGGAAATGTTTGTTATCCTCTCAAGCCTACTATAATAGGACAGCGCAAACATAAGGCAGGGCTATGAAAGAAGTGACAGATCCATTATTTTTGCTCCGCAACAAATGGGGTACTCTAAAGGGTATGAACAATCATGTGACTGTCATTCTCCATGTGTAAATGCAGAACTATATAGTTACCTGGAGGAGTTTATGCAAAATACACAAGGCAACAAATGATATGCCTATGCTTAGAACATAATTCCAATAAAAGCTGGTTCTGAGATTTCTTATTTATTGTGGAGTTGGGTGGAGTAGGGAAGAGGTGGGATTAATTTGATTTCACTCGGTAGTAAACATTTCTCAGTTTGAATGTGACCATGCTGAGAATGAACTACCTGGTGGACAGGCATGTGTGAAATAGTAGTCTCTGGAGAGAAGCTTCTTAATGCTTCTGAGAGATTAATACATGCAGCCAAGCATTGGAAAGGATCCTCAGCAGACAACCACCAACGTCTTCCTTCCAGAGGTCTGTCTGTGGAATCAAAGATATCTTCCAAATGATTCTCAATAAATGCTACCCAACCCTCGTATGATAACTTGTCCAGTCCACCAGCATATAAATTTTCTAAATGTATATTCAGCCAATGTAAGCTTGACTTCCCGAGAAGGCGTCCCTCTGCAAACTCTAGGATACCTCAACACAAATCAGAGTTTGAGATGGTTTAAATATGGGTGCCTGGGGTAGGCAAATTAAGTGTAACAGATGTCAAGAATATGATGGAATGATAAATTGTTTAAATGCTCAAAAAACTTCAGAAACGGTGCTCTAACTCTCCATCAAGCAAGCCTCTTATAGGACAATGCCCTAGTTATTCATTGGGACTTCTATCACCTATCAGATGAATTCGAAGATACTAAGAGACTTCCTGACTAGTTAACAGAACTAGAAAGTAATAATTGTTTATCTTAATATAAGAGACAATATGAAATCAATACGGAATTACTCACGATTTTCCATCACCAAATTGCTACCAGTCTGGTTCTTACCACTTGTGGATCCTACATAATTAAGACAATATGAAAAAATAATACAATATGTGAAAATAGAATATCATAAACAACTCGTTTTCTCATCATTAGAGAAAAAAAAAAAACCCTTTGATTATACTCACAACTTTGAGAAAACTTCACCTGATTTCATACACCCAATATAAACTCAAGGCTTATTCAAATGAGTAGCAAGAGTTGCTTCTAGAGTATCTGTATGAAAACGATGGATAAGTCATCATGCTTTTGTAAGTGTTTTAATTGTCAACATTTGAACCATTAAACATTATAAGAGAATTGCTCAGGCTATTAGCCTACCTGTTAGTTGCCTTAATATCCCATTGTTGGCCTATTACCGAGTAACTTAAAAGTTTTGGGTAGGGTGGTGGTTTAACATTGATGTCTTAAGTTCAAACACACCTGAGGAAGCGTATTAAGACTATTGGGAAATTCTGGATTCAAACTTCACCCCATGTGGGCGCTAAGGCTATTAACTTAAGTATCAATCACTCAATATACATTGTCTTGGATAAGGGGAAAGAAAGAAAGAAAGATTACTTATGGCAAAAGTGATGCTAACAATGATGTTCAATGTAATGCTCTCAAATGAAGAATAACATACTTTTTGTGCTAAGCATTTTAGTGCAGTTTAGCACATAAGTTATGTCAAAATTACTTTTTGAAGCAGTGAATCACAATATTACTTCTTGTTCCATTATTATGCAAACTATTGTCTCCCTTATTACAATAAAGACAAACTCCAAATTTCTGTAAACAGGGGTAAAGAGGGTGCAGGGCAGGGGCAAGGGCAGGGCCTCTTGATGGTTTTCTGCTTTCCATTCAATTGAGCAACTTTAGAAAAATCCTAGAGAAACAAGATTTTAGCTTCTCATAATTTGCACCTGTTAGCTCCAAGGCTTTTCAAATTGGTTGATGGAGTTTGCAAACTATTGAAAGATGACTATTGCAAACTGAGAAAATAAACAAAACAATGAAAAAAAAATAGAAGACAAATGGAAGTTCCCTAAAAGTTTTTATGTTAATAAGAGTTCAGCCTACAAGCCTCCTGTTTTTATCCCTTATATGCTTATAACAGAAATGTCAATTTGTTAAGTGCCAACTGGGTCATTCTCTATGTAAATCATAGAAAGAGTAAAGAGAGAAACTTACAAAAAGAAGGGTATTCTACCAGTTGGTATCCATGTCTTATGGATTGCATCTCTATTGTTCTTGTGGCCAAACTTAGTAATCGTTCCTACATCAGCTAAATGCTTTTTCTTAGGAGGAGTTACTTATTTTCTGACAAGTTCTTTGAGACAAAATATTCCTGCTGTGCTGCAAGTAACTCCATCTCAAAGGCTGCTAACTTCTTCTGCTGTTTCTATAAAATTGAAGAACCATAACCATGACCTCTAGATTATATTTTGTCTATTATAACAAAAGCCCCAAAAAAAGAACCCCACATAAAGGAAGTATAGATATAATTTATTTACCTGTAATTTTCAGTGTCATTGGCTGATTGCACCTGAAAACTATTAAAATGGTAAGTATAGATATTTACCTCAATTACTCTGAATGATTAATTTCGAAAAATGAAAATAGGCTAGTATCAACTCTGATTGTTTCAATAAAAGAAAAAAAAAAAGAAAAGAGAAAAACAGAAAGAAAGAAAGAAAAAAGCAAGAGCTTATGCACATCACCAATTTATTTGGCATTGTAATGTAATGCTATAGAACATATACCATGATGGACTGATTCTGGTTCCATTCAATGTCAAGACCCTCTTTGTATCATTATAATTTAGTCTCAATAACAAAACAGTCCCAAAAAATGCATTAACAAACTGTGGGGAAGAAAAGTTGAAGCTACAATTGAATAACAATATCAAGCTCTTTAATCAAATAAACCTTATTCTTAGAATCCAACCATAGCCTACCAATAACAGATTTCCATAAAAACAATTTTTCTTTTGAAAAACATAGACCAATTATAATCAAAATCAAAAGCATCACAAAACAAAAACCTAAATTAACGAAATTAACCACACTATAAACACTATTACAGCCAAGAAATGAAAATCATTTCACAATATGAAACAGTGTGAGAACTCACCGGCCGGTGACGTAAATCGATGCCATGGTGGCGAACATGGCTAGCATGAGAACCGAAACTAGAGATTTGGAAGCCGAACCAGATAGTAGGTGATTCCGTCCCCGGCTATGCATTTCATCACTGTGAAGCGAAGAAGACTACAATCTTTAGAGACCTTTTATCAATGGCTGGCCAACCTAGTTGAATTTCGGATTATTGGTTCTCTTTGACTAGATTTCGGCTCCGAATTTGAAATACACAAGTAATTCGGAGAAGAAAAGAGAGAATCGGAGCTGGTCGTTGATCTAGGCCTCATCACTAATGGTAGTAATGTAGTTGGAGAAACAATTCTTTTCGACGCCCTAGAAAAAGAACAATCACTAGACCTACAGAAGGGTTTTAAGATCTTACCATAATAACGAAAGGTCCTTTTTTTTGGGTAGATATTGAGAAGACATCTAGTATGGTAATTTTAAAAAATTATTCTTAAATTATTGTAGTAAAAAAAGTTATTCCAAATGTTCGGTAGTTTTTGTCACGTAGGAGAGAGGGGCACGGGTAAATTTTTTTTTTTAACCAAAATTGTCTTTTGAAAAGACGATTTAAAAAAAAAAAAAATCAAAAGGGAAATCGTCTCTTCAAAAGATGATTTTCCCACAAAAAAAAAAAATTATTTCAAAGGGAAATCGTCTCTTGAAGAGACGATTTCCCATTAAAAAAAAATTAATATTTCAAAAAATCCCAAATTAAAAGAAATTTTGGAAATCCAAACTAATTTAAAAAAAAAAAAAAATCAAAGGGAAATCATCTCTTGAAGAGACAATTTTCCCATTTAAAAAAAAATAAAAATTCAAAAGGGAAATCGTCTCTTCAAGAGACGATTTCCCTTTGAATTTTTTAAAAAAATTAATATTACAAAAAATAATTTAAAAAAAATCCCAAATTAAAAGAAAAAATTAATATTACAAAAAATTGGAAATCCAAACTAATTTATAAAAAAAAACTAAATTAAAATAAATAAATAAATAAATAAATTCAAAGGGAAATCGTGTCTTTAGAGGATTTCCCATTAAAAAAAATTAATATTACAAAAAATTTGAAATCCAAACTAAATTAAAAAAATAAAATAAAATAAAATAAAATTCAAAGACGATTTCCCTTTAAAAAAAATTTAAGTGAAATCGTCTCTCTAAGAATCGATTTCTCTTAAAAAAATATTTATTTTTTATTTAATGTGAAATCGTATCTTGAAGAGACAATTTGGCAAAAAAAAAAAAAAAAACTTTCCGAAATAGCTAGCCCGTTTGCTATTTTGAAGAAGACCGTTTGGTATCATACCGTTACACTCTACCAATTCCATTTGAAACTCAAACTTTAACCACTTATCATACCTTTTTCCAACTTCTCATATACTATAAATTACCTTCTTCATTTTCATTTTCACCTTCAAACTTCTTCTTTCTAATTTTCACCTTTAAACTTATTCACTTACATTTTCCCCATCTTCCCACTTGAAACTGAAATTTTCACTTCTCAGTTTTTCACCTTCCATCTTTGGTAGACTTTGAGCATATCTCCTAAGGTAATATTGTTTGCTTTATTTTATTTTATGATCTATAGTTTTTATTATTATATCAGTTTTTATTGGTAGGTAATATTTTTGCCTTTATTTCATATTTATTATGTAATGCATGATAGATATTTGTTGTTACATGTATTTTTTTTAATTTATTTGATTTATGATAATTTTGTTAGAATATTATTTGTTGTAAATTATCATTATATAAAGATAAATGAATTAAATCATTAAAAAAATAAAAATTGTAAAACCAAGGTTTGGTTAATCTTGATTTTGATGATAACAAAACAAGGTTTAGAACTAATGACTATATTTTAAGTGTGATTAGGCAAGACGACTTCCAAAGTGGTAATCCAAAGACAAATCAAGCCAAGGAGAAATCATGAAGAATAGGATTATTGTTTATGTTTATCAATAAAATATTAAATTTTAAATTTTAAAATAAAATAAAATATTGATAAAATGAGAATGAAAAATAATAATAATAGAATAATTATATTTCTATATATTTTGCATAATATATGATTTTAAAAAATATTAAACTTTAAAAAATACAAATACAACATTATCCAAAATTATAAATTGATCTTATATATTTTTTAAAATTAATAATAGTGTTAAATAATTGACAAAATTGTTGTAAAACAATGAGATGTAAAAATATAAATATAAATAAAAGTAAAAATAAAACTAAAATGTTATTTGATTTATTATATATAAAGTAATTTAACACAAATATAAAATAGTAATCGTGACTATTAAATGTATATAATATTGTGGACCCCGCATTTCGGCTCATGCGTTTCCCACTCGATGGTGAACTCGATTTTAATTTGAAAGATTGATTTGTTGATTAAAAATGACTTGGAGTCGCCACTTATTTTTGTTTTATTTTTAAAATGGTAAACAAAATAAGAAAGAAAAACCCTAAGTGTGACTCCTTATTTCGGAAAAGGTGGTCTGTGAAAAACCTGATCGGGCTCGGGGGTCAGGTTACTTATCGGGAAGGTACGGTAAAAGACCATAGCACCCCTCTAAGCCCCTAAAGTCGGGTCTCTACTAATACAATGAAACTGACGTGACAATCAACGAGAAAGTCAATGGATACCCATCTAAATCATGCACAATATGAGAATCAAAACACGCAATAGAGATTGACTAGAATGGGAGTGGATGCGTACCTCGGCCATGAGCCATAATGCGCTATCAAGAAATAGGATTAGTGCACAATTAATGAATACAAAATATAGCTCATGCATATCGGAGTGCAAAGCGAAGCTCAAGCAAAATACACTAAGCACAACAGTTGACAAATCGAAAGAGATCGAACATAGGGCCCCCACCAAAGCCCAATTTATTACTCATGAACTAGTCTCACAAATTCCGTGTTTTAGGATTAAGAAGAATTCACTATTGCTTATGTAAAAATCAAGAAGAACAGAAGATTATTTAGGAATCGAAATGGAATTAAAACTATTCGAGTGAAAATTGGATTTTTGGAGCTTATTGGAAAATTGGGGGTCTTAGGAATTGAATTTAAGATTAGAGCTTCGATAATTAAAAGGAAATTTTGCCAGAGAAAACAAGAAATGAACTTCAGGGAATTAAACTGCAAGGATATGGATTTTGAAAGTCGAAGTTGTAATAACAATAATAATAAGGAATGAACTTTGGGAAATTGAACTGCGAGAATATAGATTTTTGATAATAATAATAATAACAATAATATTAATAATAATAATAATAATAATAAATGAACTTTAGAAAATTAAATTGCGAGGGTACAAATTTTTAATAATAACAATAATAACAATAAATCACTGATAATAATAATAATAATAATAGTAATAACAATAAATGATAATAATAATAATATGGACAAACAAAAGGGATTAAAAGAGCTTTGGAATTAGAAGGGCCTAGGGTGAGAACGGCTTTGGAAATGGGCTAAACGAATTGGGCTTTGGAATTAGAAGGGCTTAGGGTGAGAACGGCTTTGGAAATGGGCTTGGGGCATTAGAAACGAATTGGGCTTTGGAATTAGAAGGGCTTAGGGTGAGAACGGCTTTGGAAATGGGCTTGGGGCATTAGAAGCGAATTGGACTTTGGGATTAGGAGGGCCTAGGATGATAATAATGATAATAATAACAACAAGGTTTTGAAATAGTAATGATAATAATAATAATCATAATAATAATAATAATAGTAATAAGATTTGGAAATAATAATAATAATAATAATGATAACACGACTTTGAAAGTTGAATTAATAATAATAATGATAATGATATTTTAAAAAGTTGAATTAATAATAATAATAATAATAGTATTTTAAAAGTTGAATTAAAGATAATAATTATAATAATAATAATAATAATCATAATAATAAGATTCTGAAAGTTGAATTAACAATAATAATAATAATAATAACAATAATAACAATAATAATAATAATAACAATAATAATAATAATAATAATAATAATAATAATAACAATAACAATAATAATAATAATAACAATAATAACAATAATAATAATAATAATAATAACAATAATAATAGTAATAAATAATAATAATAATAATAATAATAACAATAATAATACCCGTTAACAATAATAATAATAATATCGATTAATAATAATAATAATAATAATAATAATAATAATAATAATAACAATAATAATAATAATAATAATAATAATAATAACAATAATAATAATAATAATAATAATAACAATAATAATACCCGTTAACAATAATAATAATAATATCCGTTAATAATAATAATAATAATATCGATTAATAATAATAATAATTAATAATAATAATAATAGTTAATAATAATAATGATAATGATAATATAGTTAATAATAATAGTAGTAATAATAATAATAATAATAATAATTAAAAGTTAATAATAAATAATAATAATATCCGTTAATAATAATAATAATAATATCGATTAATAATAATAATAATAATAATAATAATAATAATAATAATAATAATAATAACAATAATAACGGTAATAATAGTAATAATAATAATAATAATAGTTAATAATAATAATGATAATAATAATATAGTTAATAATAATAATTGAAATAATATGCAAATTCGGGCCTGGGACACTTATGCAAATTTGGGCTTGGGACAGAGAAGCCCAACTACCAATCCATGGGCTGCAACACTCTTGCCTGAAGATGCACCTTCCAGCTGGTACCATTTCAAACCAGTTTCTATTGCTTGACAGAGAATGGTGGTGGTGATATCGGTGTCGGTGATGGTGGAGATGCGTGGCTTTCGAAGCCACGACACCAGCCGGTGGACGTCTCCGCTGATGGCGCCGTCGACCACGCCGCGGGAACAATCGAAGAGGACGACGAGCAGGCCGCCGCCGTCGACAGCCTAGAGAGAGACGTCCCGAACCGGAGTAGCAGCGCCGAACTCCTAAGGCGGCTCCGGCGAGGTCTGTGGGGAATGGAAGGCTTGCTTGGCTACTGCCCGCTCCCAGCCACTGAAGAGGACTTACGCGCATGGAGGTGTGAGTGATGGTGGATACGCGGGCATAGAGAAAAAGAAGGTGGTGAGGGGTGGGATTGGCATGGAGATGGGTGTTTGCATGGATATTGCAGGGTTGGGATGGAGTGATGGCAGCTTCGTGTGGCCATGCAAGGGTGGAGAGAAACTGGAAGTTCTCAATGCCATGATCAAACATCAAACCCAAGTGAAGATCCGCTTGCAAGGGAAATATCAACAAAATTGCAGGAAGCGAAAAAAACAGAGCAAGCATTTTTCCTTTGGGGTCTTGGATACCCACAGCAAGTCACCAAAAATAATTAAAAGAGAACCTTACCTGAATATTCCACCGCGTCACCTTCCTCTCTCTCGTCTGAATCTCCTCTGGAACCCGCCAGCCTTCCTTCTTTCTCTCCTCCTCCTTTCTCTGCTCACAGAAGGTCCCCCCTCCGGAATTTTCTTTCCCGCTCTTTTTCTTGACAGCCCCACCACCTACTCTCTGTCCCGCGTCCCATCTCGCCGCCACCCCCAGCTTGATTTCGGGGTGGTCAGAAGAGTAAACGTAAAATAATAAAAAATAAATAAATAAAAAAAACACCGTTCCAGGGGGTCTACAAATATGCCCCTCTTCGGTAGAGTTCACGAGTGTAAAAAATATGAACACTGGAGTGAAAAGCAAGTGTGAATAGTGAGTGTAATGAAGTGAGCTCTACCGAAGAATCAAGGAGACCCCATAAGGACGCCAATGAGACACGAACTCACTCGGGTCAAAAAACGAATAACGAGGCTCTAATCCTAAAAGGAAATGAAGTCTCAAAATGTCCCTGAAGCCACACTGACCTAGGCTCCCTCTAAAACGTCTCCAAAAGTGACTCGAGAGACCATGACAAAGATGAGTAATGGTCAAACCACTCTAGAGTACAAGAAATAGAGTGCCCGAAAGGAGACTGTCCCGCGTAAACCACAGGAAAACAACAGGTGCAGGGTGCTCAATAACATGACAAAAATACGTATCGTGAACTCAAAAGACATCGTCATGAGCAGTGAAGAGGGAAATCTAGAAGAACGATGACGAATAGGTGGTAAGCACTGGGCAAAAAGTGAGGAAAACGAGGATAAATGCAAACCCATGAAGATAAGACGCACGATGCCAGTGAATATGAATGTCGGAGACCATGACTTTGAATGATACAGATGAGAAGGAATGACTCTGAACGTCAAAACACGAAAAGGTGATGACTCAAGGTGTTTGAAGAGATATGTACAACGGTTCTGGACGCCAAACTAAAGAAAGATGGATTTGACTATCGAAACCGGAAATAGTGATGGCTCTGAACGTCGAACGGATGAGTGATGATGGCTCCGAACGCCAAGACTGGAAATGCGATGATGGCTCTGAAAGCCGAGCTGAAAATAGTGATGGCTATGAATGCCAAAACTGAGAAGCAATGATGGCTCTGAACGCCAAAACTGAGAAGTGATGAAGGCTCTGAACGCCAAACTGAAAATAGTGATGGCTATGAATGCCAAAACTGAGAAGCGATGATGGCTCTGAACGCCAACTGGGAATAGTGACGGCTCTGAACGCCAAAACTGAGGAGCGATGATGGCTCTAAACGCCTAACTGAAAATCGATGATGGCTCTGAACGCCAAACTGAAAATAGTGATGGCTCTGAACGCCAAAACTGAGAAGCGATGATGGCTCTGAACGCCAAACTGAGAAGTGATGAAGGCTCTGAACGCCAAACTGAGAATAGTGATGGCTCTGAACGCCAAAACTGAAAAGTGACTCCGAATGTCAATCTGAAAGCCGATGATGGCTCTGAATACCGAACTGAAAACATGGTGATGGCTCTGAATGCCGAAACTAAAAAGCGATGATGGCTCTGAACGCCGAAACCGAGAAAATAATAGCTCTGGAAGCCAAATAAAAAAGCTAACTTCAAACACTAAACTGAAAGAATAATGGCTCTAGAAGCCAAACAAAAAAAAACTAACTCTAAAAGCTAAACTAGAAAACAACAGCTCTGGAAGCCAAACCAAAAAGCTAACTCTAAAAGCTAAACTAGAAAGTAACAGCCCTGGAAGCCTAAACAAGACGACAGAAATGGCTCTGGAAGCCTAAACAAGATGACAGTAATGGCTCTAGAAGCCTAAACAAGACGACAATAACGGCTCTGGAAGCCTAAACAAGACGACAGAAATGGCTCTGGAAGCATAAACAAGATGACGGTAATGGCTCTAGAAGCCTAAACAAGATGACAAAAATGGCTCTAGAAGCCTAAACAAGATGACAGAAATGGCTCTGGAAGCCTAAACAAGACGACGGTAATGGCTCTAGAAGCCTAAACAAGATGACAGAAATGGCTCTGGAAGCCTAAACAAGACGACGATAATGGCTCTGGAAGCCTAAACAAGATGACAGTAATGGCTCTGGAAGCCTAAACAAGACGACGGTAATGGCTCTGGAAGCCTAAACAAGACGACGGTAATGGCTCTGGAAGCCTAAACAAGATGACAGTAATGGCTCTGGAAGCCTAAACAAGATGGCAGAAGTGGCTCTGGAAGCCTAAACGAGATGACAGAAATGGCTCTGGAAGCCTAAACAAGACGACAGTAATGGCTCTGGAAGCCTAAACAAGGTGATGGTAGGGGGATGCTCTAGGTGATAGCTCGTAAAGATCGATAAATGAGTCTGACAGCCATGAAATCAAGACGAGACACAATAAACCCAAAGAGAGGGGATATGCCCCAGTAGAAAAGCGCTGAAGGGGGTATGCCCCACTATGACGACTCGCAAAGATCAAGAAATGGACTGAGTGTGAGAAAGATCTGCAAAATATCCGACGAACTCAAAGACGAGGGTATGCCCCAGTGTGGCATGCCACTGCAAATCTCAATCCACTGGAAATGGCTGAAAGGGACTCTACGAGTCTCGAACGACGCTCCGCTGAGAGCTCATATCGATGAAGACCTCAGGAATAATGGTCAATGAGGTGAACACAATATATCTCGGCCGAGTGATGGAAACTGTAACGGATATGTGAGAGAACGATCGCTTCCAAGGCTAAATGAGGGCAATATGCCCCAGTATGGCATCAGATGTACCCGATCTGTCCTGATGACCCGAGAATAACACCAATGGGACATGTAATAGATCTGATATGTACCCCACTGAAATGATGACGCGGGAAATCCAGGCACCAGAGACAACTCCCTCCAGGAATTACGACTATATCAAAGGGTACGAATCTAGCTGAATGACTCAAGAGAGGCTCCTCGGAGTATCCGGACAAAATGAAATCAAACATTGACCTGGCGTGTATCTCATAACTGTGGATGATCATGTAAACCAGTGGGGATCTATAAGTCTCGATCGAGATGGGGAATATGCCCCAGTGTGGCATCGAGAATGTAACATGTCGAAAAAATCAGATGAGCTCAGATCATCTATGCCTGCAACTGAATCAAACCCACATATCGAAGAGGTGTCCCTCGGAAGGAAACATGACGACATCCAAGCATCTAAAAGCGCGGACCTGGCTAGATGGCTCTCTAGGCTTCCCTAAGGGATCATTGTGAGGATAGCGAATATATCATCATCTCTGCATACATCTCGCCAAATAAGGATAAGCACGCGACTCCCTCCTGATCTGTAAATCTCATCCGAACCGAAATATGCCCCTGTATGGCATCAAAATGTATGATAGGTCGGAGATCAGATAGCACAGAATCATCTATCCTCAAACGCGTGACCTCTGCGAAGATCCATAAAGATCCTCTGAAATGGAAAATATGCCCCAGTATGGCATCAGGTGCGCAACAAGCCCGAAGAACAACATGACATGAAATCATCCATCGTCGCACATGTGACCTCCATGAAAGTCCGTAGATCTCATCTGAAACGGAAAATATGCCCCAGTATGGCATCCGGTGCACGACAGGTCCGAAGAACAAGTGTCATGAAATCATCTATCGTAGCACACGTAACCTCCGTGAAGATCTGTAAATCTCATCCAAAACGGAAATATGCCCTCGTATGGGCATCAGATGCACGATAGGTCAGAAATCGGGCGACATGAAGTCATCTGTCATCGAACATGTAACACTGGTCGTCCGAATCCATAACTGAATCATGCACATATATCCAAGATGTACCTCCCGGATGGAGAGGCATGATGGCATCCAAGTGTCGAGAAGTGCGGACCTAGCTGGGTGGATCTTGGGGGCTCCGTAAGGTAACGATCAGTCCACATCTCAGTGAGCATCCAGTAAGAGATAATGATCGTGCAAGTCCGTGAGGATCCATAAACCTCCAAATGAAGCGGGATACGCCCCCAGTGTGGCACCAGAGGTACGATAGGTCAAAATCAGGTGACACCAAGTCTATCATTGTCAAACTCATGACCACCGATAATCCGAACACGACTGAATCGGTCCTACACTCAAAGAGGCGTCTCCCAGAAGAAGAAGCATGACGATATCTAAATGCTAAACTGAGAAAATAAATAAATAATAAATAAAAGATCTGGAAGCCAAACCGAAAGCTAATTCTAAAACTAAACTAGAAAATAATAGCTCTGGAACCAAACAAAAAAAAACTAAACCTAAACACTAAACTAGAAGATAATGGCTCTGGAAGCCAAACTAAAAGCTAACCCTAAAATCTAAACTAGGAGACTAATAGGTGAAAACCTACGGTGGTGATAAATCTGAAACAAAGGGGGATGCCCTAAGCAAACTGACGGTAGGGGATGCCCTAAACATAATAAAAATAGGGGGATGCCCTAAACAAGATGACGGTAGGGGGATGCCCTAACAAAATGACCGTAGGGGGATGCCCTAAACGAGGTGATAACCCGGTAAAGATCAACAAATGGGTCCAACAACATGAAATCAACACGGGTGTGCTAAACTCAAAGAGGGGGGGAATGCTCCAGTAGGAAAGCGCTACAAGGGGGGATGCCCAATATGACGACTCGCAAAGTCCAGAGTAGATCGAACAGTGAGAAAGTCCGAGAAAGATCTGATGGACTCAAGGATGGGGGTATGCCCCAGTGTGAAATAGATAACCAAGATAAGACACAGACTGTCACCAAACAAGACACTATGGGATATGCTCAATGATGATGCAATGAAAAAAACACATACATAGGCTCAATGAACAAATGCTAAAACAAATCCAAGCATCACCGAAACTAGCTGACAAGCAAAACTAAAATAATGGATCAACAAATACTGACCAAAACTCTAAGTTTGAAATGTAAGCGAATCAAGACACAATATGTCAACTATCATGTGAGTACATCATCACAAATATATCAACAATCTAGCAGACCCTACTATATGGAAGATGAACCTAATGTCCAAAGGCGTGTGAAAACTCAACCAGAAAACCCGAACTGGTCTGCATCCTCCTCTGGTCAAGACAAAGGGATAAGGTCATGTGAGACGATGAAATATGTGGGCTCAAAAGATTGAGGCTCTAATAGGGTGGATACAGGTATACGGTTGTCAAAATGTGGATGTAGGATGTGTAACAAAGGAAAGTGGGTACCCAAGTCGGACCAAGTACGTCGAGAAGATTGAACCAGGGTGCAATGACTCTATAATCCATCGAGAGCAGTGATCATAAACAGGAAGTGGAGTCTCACGTCAAAATCAGCAAGGTAGGTATGCTCCAGTATGAATGCATCATCTCAAAATGGGTACGTCCTCAGTGCAAGATAAACCCTGGGAAGTATGTGTCTGGCATAAACTGTCATCTCACAAAATCATCATCGATGAGTAAGCTATGCCCCAATGTAAGCATCTCTGAATCAAACATCAATGAGAGGAGTACAAGCCAATCATACATCATATGGTCAAAATGAATCTCCGCTCCTCGAAGTCATCATGGTAATGTGAAGAAAGTATCTGACCTCCTCTAAAGAAATAGCATGTCTCAACGTGAAAAAGATCAAGCAAGGTGGCTATGCCTCAACAAAAATGTGCCCAGACATGATCATGCCCCGATGTAAGCTGGTATCTCTAAGACCAAACGCCAATGAAAGGGTTATGCCCCAGTATAGGGCAAACCCTGAAATGACTAAGCTTCACTGCAAGCTCTCATAAGTGTCTGTGTCCGTGTCCTGATCCAATCATCTCAAAAATATGTCAACAATGATGAGAAGGCTATGTTCTGTGATCATATCAAAGAAATCAACCAGTCATATCTCGTACTCCAATGGGAAATGAATCTAATCGCCTCCAAGGAACAACTATGCCTAGAAACCATCATGGACCGAAAGGGGTATGCCTCTGTGTAAAGTACACCAGATGAAACGCGCCAATCATGTCTCATGCTCCAATGTGAAAAAGGATATCCGATATCCTCCCAGGAAGGGACATGGCTCAAAAATCCGTCATCGACTGAGAAGAGTATGCCTCGACATAATGGTCATCCGATAATAAAACTCTCTAAGATGGTATGCCCCAGTGTAAGGCCATACCATAACTCCTGGTCCATCACAATCAGAATGCTCCCGAATCAATCCCAGATATCGCTCACATAAGAGCTATCAAACACAATGCATGATGAGTCAAAAGAACCAGATGAGCTCAGATCACCCGTCATCGAATGCGCGATCCAAGTCATCCACGTGTACAACTGAATCAGACCTATAGATCAAAGGGGCGTCTCTCGGAAGGAAAGCATGATGACATCGAAGCGTCGCGAGGTGCAGGCCTAACTGGGTAACTTCCGAGAGGCTCCACGGAGAAAACATCGTGTCAATGTGTATCTCGTAAGTGGGATGAGCGTGCAACTCCATGAAAATCCATGAACCTCCAAATGAAATGGGATATGCCCCAGTGCGGCACCAGAGGTATGATAGGTCAAAAATCAGGTGACACCAAATCAATCATCATCAAACTCACGATCCTGGTAATCCGAACACAACTGAATCAGACCTACACATCAAAGAGGCGACTCCCAGAAGAAGAAGCATGACGATATCTAAATATCAACCAGATCTCAATCACCTGTCCAAGTAGAGGCTGCCGAAGACGACATCTGATCCATGGCCTCAGGGTGGTCTTAAGACACGGGACGTAACGTAGGCCAAGGTGATAGGGTGATAGAAACGAAAGGAAACTAGGCTCAAATACCCAATGATCAAAACTCATGCCCTCATATATGAAATGCAACATGTATAGCGAACCCCATGAGCCATGGACCTGAGGATGCCTAACGTGAATATGATGTCGATAAGGAGACAAATGAAGCAACATGAACTGATAGTGGTATGTGTAATGATGATGCGAAATGAGTATCGAACCCGAGATGGGTCGTGTAAGGAGGGAATAAGATGTGAAGGGAATGAGATGAATCACAAGCAACGATAAAAACGACAGCGAAACAATGAATATGTGAAGAAAGTGGTGATCGACTCAGATCAAACATGAAGTGAAGCCACATCAATAATGAATGTAATGATGGAAAGGACAATGACTCGGAGTCCTTAGGAGAAGGTCACTCATCTCTCTCACAAATAGATATGACGAAACAATACAAACAACATGGGATCTCAGAGAGCTCACATACGAACTCCCAATAACGAACATACTCGATAAAAATGACCCCCAAACATCAATATACATACTCAATGATAAAAAATAATACACACCTGCGTTTTTTTTTTTTTTCATTTTTTTTTTTTTTTTTTTTTTTTTTACATATATACAAACACGCGTACCCTGAACATGAACAAATGAACCCAAAGATGATATCAGTAACAAATGGACACACTCCCAAGTGCTAAGGTAACAAACAAACTCTCTCTGACAAGATGACCTTCTCAAACTAAGGATCTCTAAACCAGTGTCCGCGAGATAGATGGTGGAGATGATGTGACTATCCTCCATGTGATGAACTGAGGAGGCTCACCACTCAGGGTGGAGAGAATATGAGACAAACAAATAGTAGATAGGATAAAGAAGATGAATAACACAACCAATAAGATGAGATGAAAATGCAGAGGTGCAGTGATAGGAAAAGATGATGAGAAAAACATGCCCCTAGGTCCAAGGCTCATGAAACTCCCAAACAATGCATGCATACATTAAAGGGCCCCTGTCCCGGTGTGAAAATGTGAGCAAGGCGATAAGAAAGAAAGACTATAATACGCATGTGAGGCTCAATGGGCTAGCAACGGACTATGTATCACAAAGGAATAACAAGGTAATGGCTAACCGAAATGATGGCCACCCATCCTGCGACCATGGTCTCAAACATAGTACCTCTTTAGCTGATCCACATTGGTTGGTTCTGAGAATCGGTTTTCATCTAAATCCATCAACCATGCAGCGCCTTCTGGGGTCAACTCCCTGATGAAATAAGGTCCGCTTCAGTTGGGTCTGAACTTCCCTCTAGGATCATGTATCAACCGTACTCTGAATGCTCCATAATAACCTCAAAGATGATCCTCTCAAAGCAAAGTGAATGGTGATCTCATCAGGCACGACTGCCCATCATAAGCCAACTCTCGTCATACAATATCAACCTCTGTACTCACGGAGAAATAAGTGACAGTCTCATCAAGCGATCGACCAATCCTCACATCGTAAGCCACCGAAAGGTCATAAGCCATCCATCGTCATGCAAGATCAACCTTGGGCTCAAACTCCTCACACTCTACCTGGTCGAATCAGAGAGGGGATATGAAAAGCTAGGAAAGCCAAGGATGGAAAGGTCATATAATGGTCTCAATGGTGATGCTGTGCAAAGCTCACAATGGATGGATGTAGGTCAAAACAAGAGTCAAGGTGTGGGAAGTGAGCAAGGTATGACTCTGATCATAAGAAGATGTGTCACAGTCTCAAACTCCCTAGGACATCTCTGATCCTAGGCTAATAGGCTCAATATCCTCCATGATAGGTCAGGCCTCAAGACCATAATGTGCAAGTGAAAAGACGCCTCAAGTAAAAAATACAACACATCATTTGATATATGGTCCTGTGATGTCAATCTAAAACTGGAAATATGATAGAAACCTAAGGCCATAAAGGTGTCCACTGTGAGATGGCTACGAATGTGACTAAAGAATTTCTATCAACGGTCCAAAAAAATGAATGAGGTGTGAAAAACAACACTATCATGAGATCGATACTCCATCTATAACAAAATATCCTTGATTCGACCTTCAACTCAAGCTCCATAATAGAAAAAAAAAATGATAAGGTGATCCAGGCGAATCTCTCGAAAAATGTGTGAATATGAAAATATGTTTTTCACCTTTCTGTAATGAAAATATGAGCATCAAGTTGAAAATCGAACCAAGGATCAAACGAAGAATGAGGTACTGAGCCCGTGATGGGTGGACAGTGTAAAAAGATGATCAATGAACATATCCCAAAGTATCGAGTGAGTGACAACAAAGTGAAAGGAGTGTGTCGAGCCAAGAAATGAGAACGAAAACTCTAGGGAGAAAACATGCTAAACTCATCAAGCGAAGAACACAAACTAAGGCGACAAGATGGAAGGTGATCCAACCGATACTCAAACTCACACCGATCTCCGAGCACTCCCAACTGGAGACTAAAAAGAGGGAGTGTCAAGTCCGAAGTGTAACCATAGAGGCTCTAAGAGCCCTCAGATGCACCTACGTGTAGGAAGGGAGTCCTAATCGAAGGATCTGCGGCTCAACCTACAAGGTCAAGGTGGCTCTAAATGGATATGGGCGGACTTTAAAGATCCCTAGCAGAAGTGATCATACCCTCCGGCGGTACGCAACCCTCTGCACGCCTCCTAAGAGACGGGGCGCTTCCATGCAAGGTGGTCATCACCTCCACACATGCACTACCTCGACAACCCAGGGGGTCTCCTATGGGGAAACCTCTCAAGCTCTCAACACTCAATAGTCAACTAAAGTGCACAGTGAGCGGTGTGGGTGCATCCAAAAACCCTAAGAATCTAGAGCAGAAAAGGAAACACACTGGTCGCACAAATATCCATGAAACCTAGTTCCGGGCTATACAAGTCTTCAAAGTTCGGACTCCAATCAGCATCAATATGTCGACCGCCTCTAGAATGCTCCCAAACATAGATATAGCCCGTCGCTAGACCCTATTCCTAATCCCTATCTCGGTCGAAGAGCAAATAGAGCAAACAAGTCTCATATCAAATACGATATCAAGGAGAACAATTCGACCGAGATTAGGGACATGGAAATAAGGGGATAAGTGTGTGTCCCACATAGACACGCAACTCATGCAATCACATCAGATGAGGGGAGTCATGCGACATACAGTCAAGCAGAGTACAGGATATATCATTCATGTATACATACAAGCTGTGACAATCAGGATGAAAAAAATGATAAGAACACCATGCTCAAAGATGATCAAGAGAATATATAATCGAGAGAATCGACATGTCAAATCAAACGATGTATAACATGATCCATACGTGCAAGGCGATCAAAACAATCATGGCAGATATCATAATCACTATGCTAAGCGAAATAAGATAGTCAATCAATACAATCAACATGTCAATATCTCCAACGAATATGCATGAATCATAGAGAAAAATAGCTATCTTGGATCCTCAATAAGAAGAATCAATCATCATAATCAGAATGTCAAATATCTCAAACAAATATATCAATGAAGCATGAAGAGACTGCTATATCAGAATCCCTAATCAAAATAATCAACCGACATGATCAACATGTCAATGCCCAAATGAAAACTCGGAACTCTCAATGTGCAATCAAGAGATGAGTACCCACTGATCGACTCACCAAACGCCACATTGCTTCACTTTAAGTTCAAGCTTGACCCTCTAATCTTCCCCAGCGGAGTCGCCATTTTGTGGACCCCGCATTTCGGCTCATGCGTTTCCCACTCGATGGTGAACTCGATTTTAATTTGAAAGATTGATTTGTTGATTAAAAATGACTTGGAGTCGCCACTTATTTGTTTTATTTTTAAAAGGGTAACAAAATAAGAAAGAAAAACCCTAAGTGTGACTCCTTATTTCGGAAAAGGTGGTCTGTGAAAAACCTGATCGGCTCGGGGGTCAGGTTACTTATCAGGAAGGTACCGGTAAAAGACCATAGCACCCCTCTAAGTCCCTAAAGTCGGGTCTCTACTAATACAATGAAACTGACTGACAATCAACGAGAAAGTCAATGGATACCCATCTAAATCATGCACAATATGAGAATCAAAACACGCAATAGAGATTGACTAGAATGGGAGTGGATGCGTACCTCGCCATGAGCCATAATGCGCTATCAGAAACAGGATTAGTGCACAATTAATGAATACAAATATAGCTCATGCATATCGGAGTGCAAAGCGAAGCTCAAGCAAAATACACTAAGCACAACAGTTGACAAATCGAAAGAGATCGAACATAGGGCCCCCACCAAAGCCCAATTATTATCATGAACTAGTCTCACAAATTCCGTGTTTTAGGATTAAGAAGAATTCACTATTGCTTATGTAAAAATCAAGAAGAACAGAAGATTATTTAGGAATCGAAATGGAATTAAAACTATTCGAGTAAAAATTGGATTTTGGAGCTTATTGGAAAATTGGGGGTCTTAGGAATTGAATTAAGATTAGAGCTTCGATAATTAAAAGGAAATTTGCCAGAGAAAACAAGAAATGAACTTCAGGAATTAAACTGCAAGGATATGGATTTTGAAAGTCGAAGTTGTAATAACAATAATAATAAGGAATGAACTTTGGGAAATTGAACTGCGAGAATATAGATTTTTAATAATAATAATAATAACAATAATATTATAATAATAATAATATAATAATAATAATAATAAATGAACTTTAGAAAATTAAATTGCGAGGTACAAATTTTTAATAATAACAATAATAACATAAATCACTGATAATAATAATAATATAATAGTAATAACAATAAATGATAATATAATATGGACAAACAAAAGGGATTAAAGAGCTTTGGAATTAGAAGGACCTAGGTGAGAACGGCTTTGGAAATGGCTAAACGAATTGGGCTTTGGAATTAGAAGGGCTTAGGGTGAGAACGGCTTTGGAAATGGCTTGGGCATTAGAAACGAATTGGCTTTGGAATTAGAAGGGCTTAGGGTGAGAACGGCTTTGGAAGTGGGCTTGGGGCATTAGCTTTGGAAATGGGCTTGGGGCATTAGAAACGAATTGGGCTTTGGAATTAGAAGGGCTTAGGGTGAGAACGGGTTGGAAATGGGCTTGGGGCAGTAGAAGCGAATTGGACTTTGGGATTAGGAGGGCCTAGGATGATAATAATGATAATAATAACAACAAGGTTTTGAAATAGTAATGATAATAATAATAATCATAATAATAATAATAATAGTAATAAGATTTGGAAATAATAATAATAATAATAATGATAACACGACTTTGAAAGTTGAATTAATAATAATAATGATAATGATATTTTAAAAAGTTGAATTAATAATAATAATAATAATAGTATTTTAAAAGTTGAATTAAAGATAATAATTATAATAATAATAATAATAATCATAATAATAAGATTCTGAAAGTTGAATTAACAATAATAATAATAATAATAACAATAATAACATAATAATAATAATAACAATAATAATAATAATAATAATAATAATAATAATAATAATAATAATAATAACAATAATAATAATAATAATAATAACAATAATAACAATAATAATAATAATAATAATAATAATAATAACAATAATAATAGTAATAAATAATACTAATAATAATAATAATAATAATAATAATAACAATAATAATACCCGTTAACAATAATAATAATAATATCGATTAATAATAATAATAATAATAATAATAATAATAATAATAATAATAATAATAATAATAACAATAATAATACCCGTTAACAATAATAATAATAATATCCGTTAATAATAATAATAATAATATCGATTAATAATAATAATAATAATAATAATAACAATAATAACGGTAATAATAGTAATAATAATAATAATAATAGTTAATAATAATAATGATAATAATAATATAGTTAATAATAATAATTGAAATAATATGCAAATTCGGGCCTGGGACACTTATGCAAATTTGGGCTTGGGACAGAGAAGCCCAACTACCAATCCATGGGCTGCAACACTCTTGCCTGAAAATGCACCTTCCAGCTGGTACCATTTCAAACCAGTTTCTATTGCTTGACAGAGAATGGTGGTGGTGATATCGGTGTCGGTGATGGTGGAGATGCGTGGCTTTCGAAGCCACGGCACTAGCCGGTGGACGTCTCCGCTGATGGCGTCGTTGACCACGCCGCGGGAACAGTCGAAGAGGACGACGAGCAGGCCGCCGCCGTCGACAACCTAGAGAGAGACGTCTCGAACCGGAGCAGCAGCGCCGAACTCCTAAGATGGCTCCGGCGAGGTCTGTGGGGAATGGAAGGCTTGCTTGGCTGCTGCCCGCTCCCAGCCACTGAAGAGGACTTGCGCGCATGGAGGTGTGAGTGATGGTGGATACGCGGGCATAGAGAAAAAGAAGGTGGTGAGGGGTGGGATTGGCATGGAGATGGGTGTTTGCATGGATATTGCAGGGTTGGGATGGAGTGATGGCAGCTTCGTGTGGCCATGCAAGGGTGGAGAGAAACTGGAAGTTCTCAATGCCATGATCAAACATCAAACCCAAGTGAAGATCCGCTTGCAGGGGAAATATCAACAAAATTGCAGGAAGCGAAAAAAACAGAGCAAGCATTTTTCCTTTGGGGTCTTGGATACCCACAGCAAGTCACCAAAAATAATTAAAAGAGAACCTTACCTGAATATTCCACCGCGTCACCTTCCTCTCTCTCGTCTGAATCTCCTCTGGAACCCGCCAGCCTTCCTTCTTTCTCTCCTCCTCCTTTCTCTGCTCACAGAAGGTCCCCCCTCCGGAATTTTCTTTCCCGCTCTTTTTCTTGACAGCCCCACCACCTACTCTCTGTTCCGCGTCCCATCTCGCCGCCACCCCCAGCTTGATTTCGGGGTGGTCAGAAGAGTAAACGTAAAATAATAAAAAATAAATAAATAAATAAAACACCGTTCCAGGGGTCTACAAATATATATTTTAATATTAAAATATTATATACATTTAAATATCCATTTTAAAAAAGAAAGAAAAGAAATATATAATTGTAAAATATTAGAATATATAATAAAATAAAATAAATAAATTTAGTAATGGTGGTTAGTGTTAAATTATTTTTTTTGCATTTAATATTATTTAAAAAATATTAAAATATAAGAAATTTAAGTAAAACATTATCCGAAATTATGAATTTATCTTCTATATTTAAAAAAAATTACTATTAGTCTTAAATTATTGAAATAATTCTTGTAAGATATTGAGAGCTAAAAATTAAAAATAAATAAAAGTAGAAATAAAACTAAATTATTATTTGATTTGTTTAAATGGATATTTTAATGTATAATATATATATAAGTAATTTTCTATAATATAACATAGTAACCGTGAGTATTAAAGGTATATAATATATATATAAATATTAAATGTATATATAATATATATTTAAATATTAAAATATTATATACATTTAAATATTCATTTTAACAAAGAAAAGAAATATATAATTGTAAAATGTTAGAATATATAATATTATTAGTGTGAAATTATTTTGAAATTATTTTTTTGCATACATTATATATATATATATATATATATATATATATATATATATATATATATATATATATATATATATATATATATATATAAATATAAGAAATATAAGTAGAACATTATTCGAAATTTTGAATTTGTATTCTATATTTTATAAAAATTAACATTAGTCTTAAATTATTGAAAAAATTCTTGTAAGATATTGAAAGCTAAAAATTAAAAATAAATTAAAGTAAAAATAAATTTCAAATATTATTTGATTTATTTAATTGGATATTTTAATGTATAATATATATATATATATATATATATATATATATATATATATATATATAAAATAATTGTGTATAATATAAAATAGTAACGGATGAGTATTAAAGGTATATTATATATATATATATATTTAAATATTCAAATATTATATACATTTCAATATCTATTTTAAAAAAGAAAAGAAATAGATAATCATAAAATGTTAGAATATATAATAAAAGAAAATAAATAAATTTAGTAATGGTTGTTAGTATTAAATTATTTTTTTGCATACAATATTAATTAAAAAATATATAAAAATATAAGAAATATAAGTAGAACATTATCCGAGAGTTGGTCTTATCTTATATAATATGTAAATGCACATTTAAAATGTTATATTATATACATTTAAATATCCATTTTTAAAAAGAAAAGAAATATATTGTAATGGACAATGCACCATAATATTAGTAAAATAGATTTGCAAAATATATATTGTTTATTATCATAAAGTTTATTGATGATGATACTTTTTTGTTGATCTTTTGAATAGGTTTGATAATGGACGGTTACACCACGGTGTTGTGCTATACTAGGGGTGAAATTATTGATTGTGAATTTGGGGTAAGTTATAATTGTCCTCCTGATAAAAGTGTTTTAATCAATAGTATGATAACATTTGATGAATTAGAAACAAAATTGTGTCATGCTCTGAATATTGATCGTACTTACACCAAGTTAAATATGGTGTTTCGATATCCAGTTCCCTTTCCAAATGGAAATGATACTGTTAATTATGTCCCTTTGCCTATTCGAGATGATGGTGATGTAAGGATAATGTTTACCGTTGTCGCACAATCTCCTTCTCCAAATACTATTGAAATGTATTGTCAAACTTCTTCCATTGATTATCACCCCGTGCCTAGTAGCTTTACTACCCCATTGCATATTGAAAGTCTAGGTCCAAGTCAACATATGGTAGAAAAGAACACATCTTCCCCTATGTATATGCAAAGTTATGATAATGACATGGAACCTATAGTTAAGGTATATATGGCAGGGGTTACTGAGTCAATTGTAATGACAGTTGGAAATTATGTTGATATTTTACCTGGAAATGATGATGACAATGTGGAGTTATTTGATGAAGATGATGGTAATGAGGATATTATGGACATGGAGAATAATGAAAATACAGAAAATAATGCATCATTACTAGGTGGTAGTGAACATGATGTACCTTCCCCAATATTTAGAGAATTGAATTGGGATGTAATTAACTCCATGGTTGACAAGGATTTAATAGCATGCACTGGCTTATGGAATGAATCAGATGAATTGTTTAAGGTTTGTGGTTTGAGAGTAAGGTAGACTTACAATATGTTGTTAAACATTATTCTATATGTAGGAATCAACATTTGATTGTTATTGAATCTGAGCCAGATATTTGGGCTGTAAAATGTAAAAAATGGTCTGAGGGTTGTAATTGGAGGCTTCGTGCATGTCGTCGTAAATGTCATGGTTTGTTTGAGATAACAAAGTACATAGGTCCTCACACTTGTGTTTACCTTAAACTATCACAAGACCACTCACAATTAGACTCAACCTTCATTGCACGAGAAGTTCAAAATGTAGTACAAAGTGATCACACAATTTCAATTGTTGCATTACATCAAATAGTGAAAGATAAATTTGGTTATAATGTTCATTACAAGAGGATTTGGGAAGCAAAGAGGAAAACAATGATAAGGATATTTGGTGATTGGGATGAATCTTACCAAACTTTACCTAGGTGGATGAATATTGTTAAACTTACTAACCCTGGGACTAAGGTTGTTTGGAAGACATCAGTACTAGCAGGTTGCAATGGAAATGTACGTTTTATGCGTGTGTTTTGGGCTTTTGGGGCATGTGTTGAAGGATTTAAGCATTGTAGACCAATAATACAAATAGATGGTACTTTTTTATATGGAAAATACATAGGGAAACTTTTGATTGCAACATCAATTGATGCTAATGATCATATCTTCCCTCTAGCATTTGCAATAGTTGAAGAGGAATCATCAGATAGTTGGTTTTGGTTTCTTTATACATTAAGGACTCAAGTCACACAAAGAGAAGGCATATGTCTCATTTCAGATCGTCATGCAGGAATACAAGCCGCCATTAGGAATCCTAGTGTTGGTTGGAGCCCGCCTTATGCACACCATTGATATTGTCTTAGGCATGTGGCAAGCAATTTCAATGATAAATATAGAAACAAGATGTTAAAAGACTTAGTGTATAGAGCAGGGTCTCAACATCAACCACGAAAGTATGAGGCATGTATGATTGAGTTAAAACAATTAGATGAGAAATTCTTAGAATGGTTTAACAGGTTGGACACAAAGAAATGGACTTTGGCACATGATGGAGGACATCGATATGGGTGGATGACTACAAATATTGTTGAATGCATAAATGGAGTGCTCAAAGGGGCTAGAATGTTGCCTATCACTGTTCTTGTTCGATTAACTTTCTATCATTGTGTTTCATATTTCCAGACTCGTTGAATAGAGATACAAACTCGAATGGAAAATGGAGATTTGTATACTTCCTATGCCATTAATAAAATAACAAAATATGAATCAAGGGCTAGTGGACACACTGCCAATATTTTTCACCGTTCAAATGAGATATTTGAAGTTACAACTGCTCCCCATGGGTTTCATATGGATAAAGGAAACAATATACAAATTGTGAAGTTGAAAGAAAGAACATGTACTTGTAATAAATGGCAATCATTTGGTATACCATGTTCACATGTGTTGGCTGTATGTACACGTGCAAGGATTGATAGTTGGCAATTTGTTGACAAACATTATAGGATGGATGTATATGCTTGTTGCTATACACCTCAATTCAATCCAATTCCACATCAAGCCTATTGGCCAGAGCCTAATTTTCCAATTGCTCATCCTAATCCAACTCTAGTACGTGATAAAGGAAGACCAAGATCTTCAAGGATTAGGAATGAAATGGATTGGAGAGAACCAAGTGTCAAAGTGCAATGTGGGCTTTGTAAACAAGAGGGTCACAATCGGCGAAAATGTCCTAATAGAGGGGAGTTTTCTAACACAACCGCTCAATGATATTGTAAGTTCCAGTTGAAATTTTAACTATTTAAATGAAAGTTTTTTTTTAACATTAAAGATGAATATTGAGTTATTTCCATATAATGTCATTCAAATGTCTTGTAATAAACTCATGAAATTATTTAAATGAAGCAGGAAATTTCAAATTTTAATTGGAATTGGTACCATTAATTATATATATTATAAAATAAATAATACAATTTAATATAAAAATATATTAAAAATGCATTTTGAAATTAAAAAATTAAATATACTCATACAATTATTATAAATATATATTATAAAATTCAACCCAAAGGGAAATCGTCTCTTCAAGAGACGAGTTCCCATTAAAAAAAAAATCCCAAAAATTTGGAAATGATTTTCCAAAAAAAAAAAAAAAAAAAAATCCGAAAGTGAATTCCCTTAAAAAAAAAAAAAAAAAATCCCAATTGGATATGATTTTCGAAATTTTTTTTTTTAAATTTAAAAAATTCCCAAAAGGAAAACGTCTCTTGAAGAGACGATTTCCAATTAAAAATAAAATAAAATAAATCCCAAAAAATCAGAAATGATTTGCCAAAATAAAAAAATAAAAAATAAAAAAATCCGAAAGAGAATTCCCTTAAAAAAGAAAAAATTCCCAATTGGAAATGATAAATAATATTTAATATAAGATAAATAATATTTATCTATTATTATTTTTTCACTTTGCAATTAAAAAAAACTATTATCAATTTATGTGAATAAATGAGTCTAAACAAACAATTTTTTTAAAATTTATTAAATAATTAATTACAAAATAAATCATTTTGTTTTGTTTTAATTTTTAAATTAATTTTATTGTCTAAATTTTAAGATGAAAAATATTAATCTTTAAGTTCAAATTTCACTATAAAATGAATAAAATATAAAAAAAATGTACGTTAAATAATGTTAATTGTTCTTAATCTTCAATTTTTCTTTAAATTATTTCAATTAATTACAACTAATAAAATTAATTTAGTTTCATATTGGTTTTTATTTATAAGATAAATAATATTTATCTATTTTTTTTGTTTACGTGAAAAATGATTTTATAAGAAAAAAATTTGTTATTAATTTATTAAATAATTATTTATAAATAAATCATCTTATTTTGTTATAATTTTTAAATTAATTTTATTATATAAATTTTTAAATAAAAATATTATTTCAAATTTCACTATAAAAGGAACATTTAAATGTAAAATAATAATAATAATAATATTTTATAAAAAACCAATAACATTATTTATGTAAATGTTAAAAAATCAACAAATAGCCCAACAATAATATAATATCAACCATGATAGAAATGCAATTATTATTGTGAATGCAAAAAAAACTAATAACCTTATTCATATGAACCATCAACAAAGAAAATATATATATATATATATATATATATATATATATATATATATATCAACCCATAACTTGTATTAATATGTTCAATCCCTAAACAATCAAACGTATTTAAAAAACAACTACTATTATGAATAAAAAAAACTAATACGTAGTCCATATATATAAACTAATAAACCAACAAACACTATAACAACTAACAAAATATCAACCATGAATACCAACAAAACTAAAATATTAAAATTCAATATTACTATATGACAACTTTAATAGTAGTAGATGATAAATTAAAATACGTCATTAATAAACTAACAACCAATAAAAGTTAGTATGCATCATCAATACAAATAAACGAAGAATCAACAAAAAAACAACATGCACCATCAATTTATGTTCGATAAAAGATATAAAAGTCATCAATGTGTGCCCCATGAAGGAGGCTTCCTTCTTCGTTGTGGCCGTTGGTGACATCTTTCCAACTCGGATTAATCTAAGGGACCATCTAATGTTGCTCCATTTTCTCGTCTTCGTCCTCGTCTTCGACCTTTTCCTCGTCCACGTCCTTCATCTTGCACCTATGCCTCTCGCTGTTGTTCAACAAGTGGTGACGGAAAGTATTGCATTTGTGTCACCACATCATCTCTAAATGGATGTCCTAATGATTGTGGTGACAAAGCAATAAGTGGTGTTATAGGTGGAGTAAATGATACATCGATACTAGACAACATAGGTATATGAAAAAAAGGCCCATCAATATAAGAATTCAATATCTCCTGCATGAATGATGTCCCAACATCTTCCTATATCACCCCCTCAGCAATGGATGGAACTGATGAATAAGGCAGTGACTGGTCAAGTGGTGTAGACAAATTGAAGGAAGAATGTTGTAGAGCTGATGGTGGAAAATGTATAGATGCATCATCGATATGGAAGTGTGAGATCATAAGAAATATGGCCTCCACGTGTTCGTACACCTCCACCTCTAGTGCGAACACCTCCACTTCTAGTCCGTACACCACCACCTATAGGATGTACCCCACCACCTCTAGTCCACACCCCACCACCTCTGGTCCGTACCCCAATATCTATCATCCCAACCTCTTCATCTAATGATTGTCTCTCCTTATCAACGATTCATTAGGGGGAATAAGAAACCTATCGGCCTCGTGGATCTCTGAACATCTAGTCCGTACCCCACCACCTCTGGTCCAGACCCCACCACTTCTAGTCCGCACCCCACCATCTCTTATCTTAACCTCCTCATCCAATGATTGTCTCTCCGTATCAACGACATTAGGGGGAATAATTAACCGATCAGCCTCGTGTATAGCCTCTAAAGTGGTTGCATATAATTGATGAATTGCATCACGATGACCGATATTCGGTGTATCTAGAGCAGTCCATAAATGTATTTGTTGCAAACTGCGGTTCTGTAAGAATTAAGAATAAAAAGTTAGATGTTTTTGTAATTAGAAGAAAATATAGTAATAAAAAAAAAAAAAAGACATTGTAATTACCACTATCTCCTATGAAGATCCATGTGGATTCAGAAAAAGGCGAGTGATCGAACGATACCACACCATATATGGGTGGTTATACCCATACGAAGTATATGCTGCCTCAGCTTTAGCAAGATGATCGTACCTAGCCTCACACTTTTGAATATAGTGGTGATGAATACTCATCCAATCCAAATCATGTCGACCCCTCAAATCATATCTATGTAAGCCCAATTCTGTATCACATTGCTCGGGAATATGCTGTACTAGCCCAAATTGCCTCAAAATACGATCAAGTCTATGCCACTCCACTATGTGGAAACAAATAAGGGGTGAAATAGTCAACCACAAGTCAGAGGCAATAGTATAGTAATCTGGGAGTGCAGAGATGACATCATCAGTATATGGCTCCCATATAATCTGCAATTAAATTTGAAATATAACTCACATTATTTAATAATAATTTCATTATAAATCGTTTCAAAAAATTATTCAAAATAATGAATTTATCACCTGCTCTGGCATAAGTCGATCAAGTAGAGATATCTATACTGGGATAGCACATGCATAGGTGTCGAAGTAGTTAGAAATTCATCTCTCCAACTACAAAAAGAATATATATTAAAGGTTTTAGTAATTGTTTATTTATGCATATATGTGTTTACATATGCTATAACTATGGTTGAATACATACCGCATGCCTAAAGGTGGTTGTGGCAGTACTCCATCATGTGGGGCCGGATGTGAGCGCATAGGTGCTATAAAGGGAAATCTATCCCATATCCATAACTGTAACAAAATGAGAGGACCTAATACATCATGTGCATAAATATGGGATGCTCGATACATCTCTCGATATAGCCAAGCTAGGCAAGTACTACCCCAACTATAAGTACCAGTAACTCCAAGATCCTCAAGTAGTGGTAAAAACATTAAGTGTACCCTATTGTTTGATTTATTCGCAAAAAGAAAACCTCCAATCAACTGTAAGATGAATGCCCTAGCATAGCATCTCACGTACTCTACATCAGCATCAGGTGGCAATGAAGGAAAATGTTCTGTCAACCACGTCAAACGAAGTCTTTGTCCAGATATATCTCTATCTCCAGACACCACTCCTAACAGTGTAGCACACACTTCTCTCCAATCCAATCACGTGGTACCGGTAACTGCAACACCATCAATCGGTAAGCCTAAAATAATGCTAACATCTTGAAGTGTGATGGTACACTCTCCCTGAAGTACATGGAAAGTGTGGGTCTCAGGGCACCATCTCTCTATGAATGCTATAATAAGGTGCCAATCCAATGAAATGAAACCTAATCGAGCAACACCGTAGAATCCAGATTGTTGCAAATATGGAATGATACGTGCATCCAAAACACTATTACGATAGAAACTGGCTTCACGACGTCGACAATGGAGCTCTCCGGGATCATTTCCTTCCCATATAAGTGAGGATTGGTGTATTTCCTGGTTATATAGAACTGAACGATCTATAGGTCCAGGATCCATGAGAATGTATTTCCTACATCATTCAAATATTTTTTAAATATTTTAATATTCTAACATTTTACAATTATATATTTCTTTTCTCTTTTAAAATGGATATTTAAATGTATATAATATTTTAATATTTAAATATATATTATATACCTTTAATACTCACTGTTACTATTTTATATTATAGAAAATTACTTTTATATATATATATATATATATATATTATATACATTAAAATATCCATTTAAATAAATCAAATAATATTTTAGTTTATTTATTTATTTTTTATATTTAGGTCTCAATATCTTACAAGAATTATTTCAATAATTTAATACTAATATTATTTTTTATAAAATATAGAAGATAAATTCATAATTTCGGATAATGTTCTACTTAAATTTCTTTTAATTTAATATTTTTTAAATAATATTATATGGAAAAAAATAATTTAACACTAACAACCATTAATAAATTTATTTATTTTATTTTATTATATATTCTAACATTTTACAATAATATATTTATTTTCTTTGTTAAAATGGATATTTAAATTTATATAATATTTTAATATTTAAATATATATTATATATACATTTAATATTTAAATATATATTATATACCTTTAATACTCACGGTTACTATGTTATATTATAGAAAATTACTTTTATATATATATATATATATATTATACATTCAAATATCCATTTAAATAAATCAAACAATGATTTAGTTTTATTTCTACTTTTATTTATTTTTAATTTTTAGCTCTCAATATCTTACAAAAATTATTTCAATAATTTAAGACTAATATTAATTTTTTTTTTAAATATAGAAGATAAATTCATAATTTCGGCTAATGTTCTACTTAAATTTCTTATATTTTAATATTTTTTAAATAATATTAAATGCAAAAAAAAATAATTTAACACTAACCACCATTACTAAATTTATTTATTTAATTTTATTATATATTCCAACATTTTACAATTATATATTTCTTTTCTTTTCTCTTTTAAAATGGATATTTAAATGTATATAATATTTTAATATTAAAATATATATTATATACATTTAATAGTCACGTTACTATTTTATATTAGTGTTAAATTACTTTATATATAATAAATCAAATAACATTTTAGTTTTATTTTTACTTTTATTTATATTTTTATTTTTACATCTCATTGTTTTACAACAATTTTTTCAATTATTTAACACTATTATTAATTTAAAAAAATATATAAGATCAATTCATAATTTTGGATATTGTTGTATTCCTATTTTTAAATTTTAATGTTTTTTTAAATCATATATTATGAAAAATATTTAGAAATATAATTATTCTATTATTATTATTTTTCATTCTCATTTTATTAATATTTTATTTTATTTTATTTTAAAATTTAAATTTTAATATTTTATAAAACGTGTTATTTGATTGATAAACATAATCAATAATCCTATTATTTAATATTAATTAAATAAACTAATATTTTTTATTTTTTTATTGATTTAATTCAT